>NC_056741.1:451226030-451253530 GCF_019279795.1 Protopterus annectens | reverse complement strand
ATCTTTTGTCCATGTTACATAGCATTGTGGTTTTCTTCCACATTATTGGCAAATCATTACTTTAGGAAATAATGACAGACATTTCTGATTCACACTACATACACTTCAGGAGATTCAAGGTAATGCAAGACCTATTAGTCTATCAAATCTTTACTTTTGCAATTGCTATATTTACCATTTGCTTCTATTTGCGGGCCTTTCTCTCAGTTACATTCATGGCTGTGGCCAAATTTGTTGCTGTAAGAGTTAAGAGGTTTGATGTGTTGGGGTAAATACTGAAATGCCACATACATGGTGACAGTTTTCATATCTCTCCCTGTACATGTTTTTGCAGAATGTATAGCTTATTGCCCCATATGTCTGCTCTGTTCCTCATACAGTTGTGGTTATCCAGTACTATACTGTAAAATGTAGGCACTGAAGTGTTGTAACTACTGAGACATTTAAGTGATGGCCTTTACATCCTGCAACTAATCTGACATAGTGCAACCTACTGTTATACTAGCGAACTTCTAGGTTACTCAGACCATGTATAATGTCTGTATGTTTGGCCTTCTGTCCCCCCATTTTCTCTGGCTTTCTCCAGCTGTCTTTCAGTCACAGACTGCAGCTTTAAAGACTCTCTGTCTCTGGGACTCCTACCATATGAGTAACTCACATACAAAAGTGTAGATGCTGCCAGCTTCAAACCATCAATACCATCACCCATGCTAATGTCCTTAGCCCAGTGAGCCACACCAGCCACCCGAGAGAGGTAGAGGTTTAATTCCTGATGCAATCAACAGCATACAGACATACACTGACCCCTGCATTTTGTGGGTAAAGTATGTGGGCAGGTTTTATATCACAGCCCTAGAAATGTGTGGTCTTCTGATATATCCTTGCAAATATACTGTTACTGCAGTTGTATGGGAACACAGATGTGTTGCGGTTAGGGAACTCTGGCATTGACAGTCATGCATCTGTTCTATGACCCCCAGTGTTTGGCATTTCCCTTGCATAATGCAGTGGGTTTTCCAGCCATGTGGCCTAATGAATATTATGGGGCACTCAATATTGGCCAGAGTACCTGTTCTCCCAGGTAGCTGCTATATGTCTGCAAGTTGCCCAGTGGCCCACTCTATTCCCTTGCATACATGCACCAGGTCCATACATGTGCTACCATAGTCTAGTGCCCTGTACATTTGTTGTATAGCTGAGTGACTTACCTTGTGAATGCAGCAGTTGAGAGACCTGTGTTTTAGGGTTGACTCTATCTGATGCACGCAGTAAACAGCCAATACACTGTTAGGTACAGGTTGTGTCATGTGGCTGGCATCCTTTTTACTATGTATGGGAGCCGGAGTAAGATGTCAGTCCCTACAACCCTAAGTTGTCAGTGGATGTGCTATGTGTTGCCTCTTGGTCAAGGCCAGGCCATACTGGACACGCCTACTTCTGCCTACAGGGACAGCCTCAGGGGGTTCCTCCTCTGAGTCCTTCTGTTGGTGTGGCTGTGAGGACATAGGCACTGGTGGGGGGCTGTGTGTCCCTTCCCTGTGACAATCTTGCTGCAGCTGTTTCTGCAGGATCATATTGTGTAGCATGGCACATACTGTGAACATCTGTGTACATTTGGCTGGAGAGTACTGCAGGGCTCCATCACATATATCGAGGGACCATAACCTTGACTTGAGCAGCCCAAACACATGCTTTATGATGTTCTTAGTTTGTGCATGTGCCTCATTATGGCATTCTTTGGTAGGTGTGTGTGCATTTCTGATTGGTGTCATCATCCACTGTTCCAGTGCATAGCCAGCATCCCCAGTAGACGGCCGTATGGGATGTCCCCCCTGGCAAACATCTGGCACAGCTGTGATGTATGCCAGATGTGGGAGTTATGATAACTGCCAGGGCTGCCAGCACACACTTTCATGATAATGCCCTGGGCATTGCACTCATCCCGGCAGTAGATGGAGTGATATCCCTTGCAGCTGACATAGACTCTACCCTCCTCACCAGATAGTCAGACCTCCCAACCATACTGAATTACTCGGTATTTACCGAGTTTTGGGGTCCAAATGAAGGGATGCCACGATTCCCAATTGGCACCCCTTCATTTCCAATTTTTTTGGTTCCGTTTTTTTTATTTTTTTAAAAATCGCACTGTCAGAGCTGACGTCATCACGTGCGCGATGATGTCAGTGCCGTCAGGGCTACCAGCCAGTCGGAATTGAGCTCAAGGAGCTCACATCATTATTTCCGGCTGGCTGCGAGCGGGAATACAGCAGCGAGAACCAGGCAGCAGCTTACTGGAGGACTCGGTCAGCCTCAGTCTCTAGTCACACTCCACGATGCTTTCCTGTTCTAGGAAACCCCTGCTTCAGTTGTAATGAGAAGGTATGATGTTTTAGGAGTTCAGTATTTATAACTATCCGTGTCTGATGTCCTCGTGAAGACATGATTCATGTAAGGAACGGTATATATATATCGATAGTTTTATAAGTTACTTCACGGAATATTGTTGATGCTTTGATGTAGCTAGTCATTCTTGCCAAATGACAAGTGTGCCATGTTTTCTTTTTATTTATTTACTGGGCATTCACTTTCAGGAGTTGTTTTAAACTGCACTGTTTGCTGAGATTTCGTCACGGATTCGTTTAAAGTTATAAGAAGACCTAATGGGTTAAAAAAATAAAGGCTATTAGATGGAAACCTGTTTTGTTAAAGTGGGTCTGGTCAGTTGCTCTTAACTTGCATCATATAGTGGCTATTTTAGTATAAAATACGGGGTGTTCGGCTATGAAATCGCCATTTAAAGTATTGGGTTGTGCAACTGTTGTGTTGAGATGTAACTGTTTGCTGTGCAACATTTTCTACCACTGTATCTTTCATTTATTGTATGAGAACCAGCCCACACTTTATCATCACATGCCAGTGTTTAGACTGTAGATTAGTTGTTATTGTTAATTGCCAGTTTGATTGTCTTTATCACACGTTAAACTTGCTGGTATCTCGAGTTTAAGGGGTTTGCTGTGTTATTTTTTTTACCTTTTGAGAAGTTATGGGGAATTAAGATTAAATATAACTAATGGGAAGATGAGCATAACTGTATACAGTGTGGACGTGACGGATTAGCTGCTGCTGGGTCTTCTTGTATCAGCAGCTTCTCTAAATATGGGTAAAATGAGATCATTCTTGTTTATCTGTATTCACATTGTTTGCCATTTACTTCTATGTATGCCATTATTACTGTTAAGCAGGAGTATTTGTTCAAACATACAATGCTGTCTATATTTTCATCATTTGCTAATCTCGCATTTCCTGTCATTAATAAACAAAAGTAGATAGCATTGGTGGAATGTTGTCTTTAAATATTTTGCTTTTAATGTAGCAGTCTCTGAAAGTGCAAACACACAAAACAATGTTGCAAGTTATGAACGTTTTTTATTTCCTAAACTGTTCAAAAGTGTGTGCTTAAAAGTTTTCTTCCTGATCACTTGTAAGCATGTAAGGTGCAGAACTAACAATATTGCTTATTTCTCAGTGAAGTATGTGCTCACTGACCATTCACTTTATGTTGCTGTAACCTCCAGTCTGACTAGGGTGTGGCACCTGACTGACTTCAGCCATGTGCTATGTGCAGTTACAATTCTGAAAAGAAAATAGTTTTTTATTCAACTAATACACTTGTAAATAATTCCTGGCCTACATAACCTGTCTGCATGTGATTTCAGTATTATCTAATGCAATAATAAATGAATGTAAGGAAATTCAAACATTTCCATTATGCAAAACTCCTTAATTGCCAATGTTTGTGTACCTTGCCTTAGCTATTGTTTTGGAAGTATAAAATTGGAATGTTATACCTTCGTTCTTTGTAATATCAAAGATACATTTATTTATTTATTTATTTTTGGGCGGGGTTGCATAAATACAACATATGTGGTTGATAATAATTTTATATAAAGTTTCTAATGGGTAGAGTGACAAGGTGTGTCAGAGGAGGGTAGACGGGCAGAGATTACACTGCATTGCTGTGGTAACTATAATGCATAAGACTCCATTTTGTTTTATCCGAATATTTTTTATATATTAGCTTAACTGAGCATACCCACATGTTCCTGCAGCAATCTACTAGGCAAGCTTGGCAGTGTACAATTAATTTAGCTTTCAGTGTGCAATTAATCAGAGCTGCAAGCTTAGTCTGTTTCTTTTTTCCTGCTGCTGTGTTTTAACCTTTGGTGTGTGTGTAATTAATTTAGCTTTCAGTGTGCACTGTGCAATTAATTAAGCTTTCAGTGTGCACTGCGCAGTTAATTTAGTGTGCTGTGTACTGTGCAATTAATTTATCAGACCTGCAAGCTTAGTCTCGTTTTCTTTTTACCTGCCTGCTGCTGTGTTTTAACCTGTGTGTGTGTAAGTAGAGTTTTAGATGGAAATGTTCTGAATTGGGTAGTTTTATCATTACTGGTACATGCATTTTGTTTCATTGCTTACTGGAAAAATGTTCAAACAATAAGTTTAAAATGTGCTCTCTAACAAGTGTGCTGTATTATACAAGGAATATAATTAAAGTCAGGAAGGTGTATCAAAAAACATATGTATGTTTTTTGTTTTGTGTGCAAGGGGCCAATGATTTGTAAACTAGGTAATCTTTATCCATCACTGGTCAAATGCATTTTCTTTGGATGTGGTGTGTGGGTTTCAATGGCAGAGAAGTTTTAATGCCAATTCTAGTTACATTGTGAGACAGTATTGCTTTGTTTTAGCAGCTTTGTTTAGCAGATGTCTTAGTGTTTGTGCATTGTGCTATAAAATGTAAAAAAATAAAATCCAAATAATCATTGTAGAGTAAAGCAGTATATGCACACATTAGTATTTATGGTACATGGGGCAAAATAGACAGGTAATGGGGCACAGGAATGGCTGCAGGGAGACTCTGGTGCCATATTTTGGTTGCCTCTTCTTCAGTTTGCGTTTGAAAGTTGGTATCCCACAATTCCACTGGAGTGGGCGGGGTTCCATAATTACATATGCAAATTTGATGTTAATCAGCGTACAGATTTGTACCTATTTTTCATGGGCCTTGTCCAGATTTTTGATGTTTCCAGGTTGAGAGGTATGCAGATGGTGCTTTGATGTGGGCATGAGTGCAGTCTATGGCACCCAGTACTTCAGGGTAGTATGCTACATGGTAGAAGAGGCACATAGTGCTGGCCCTCTCCTCAGGGGGCAGGATAAATTAATGTGCTCAATGGCACGTGATTGTATGGCAACCAGGAACTGGTGGGGTACCCTGGATGCTGATGCCTGTGAGTCGCCATCACATCCCCAGCTGGTCTTTGAAAAGTATCTGTAGCTAGTATCCTATGGGCTACACATACCTTTGTTGCCAATGGGATCAGTTCCCCTCTGTTGGCTCTGGGTCTGAGTTGAGGGCTGCAGAGCTCCGGGATTTCTTGTAGTATGTCCCTTTCCACCCTGTAGCATTCTTCAAGCTCCAGCTCATGTAGTTTCTGGAAGGTTACCCTGGGCCTGAACACCCTTCTCCTTCTTTGTCTAGGCCTATTTTTAGCAGCAGCAGCAGCACTGACCTCGGCATCTAGCACATACAGATGTAGAAGAGCTGCAGCAGTTCCGTGCATTCCCTCAGTTAAAATTCCCAAGTCTGTACTCGAGTGGTGCAGAGTATGGGGTAAAATCAGACTGTAGGGTGGGTATATGCATACTTTATAGTGCTCTGCTGCAGATGCAGCCTGTGTGGCTGGCTAACTATGACGCATTCCACCTACCAAGTACATCACTGAGGGGTTGGAATGGCCTAGTGTAGGTGGGACAAGGGTCATCAGTTTTTTATATATGATTGGCTTTCTCAGCCAATTTCTTTTTTTTTTCTTTTTTTGGACAGCCTTCCGTTCAACCACTCAGCACAGGCTCACCAGTTTCATAGGGAAATAAAGACTTACTATGACCAAGGTGACCAGTTTGCTGGAGCTAAAACATGGGGAGGTGGAATGTTGAGGCACTGTCTGCTCACCTCTTCAGGTGGAAGGGTATGTGTGCACACAGCCAATTCATGTGTGGTGGTTTGTGACACAGGACCTATGTAAGAGCTGGTACTGCAGTAGGAGGGTGACAAAAGAGGACATGTCATTAAATATGTGGGAGGTTTCTCCTGCAGTGGTATTTCAAGCCCATTTAGGTGAAGTTAACCCAACATGTCAGTGGGAAGTAGGACGTGAAAAGAAATACCCAGCTGGAAGCAGTATGAAGGCCTGGATTCACCACTCTTCTTTCTTGTGGGGGCATTCATAGCTGAATGGCCATGAGATCTTTCCAATCAGTAGGATAATACCCTTCAAAAAAGGAATGTGTCTGTGATTCATCCCATACCCCTAAAATGTGCTATGGGAGAAGCCAAGGATCTGAAAAATACCTCTCAACTTTCCAAATCTTTGCAGAATGTCTAGATTTTAAATTCATATTTTTTTGGCTGCGCTTCATAAATTTTGTGGTTTTCTGGCAAATCATTCAGAATGGAAGCCACTAAATAATGACATAAAATTGAGTTTCACGCATTATTTTCTCCAGAAAATACATGTTAACACAAATCATGTTATTCTAGCAACTTTCTAAGTTTATAAGAGCAATGTTTTAAATCTGACATTATGTTTGGGGCCTTTCTCTCCATTATTTTAGGCTGTATCCTGATTTCTTGTGTTAAGAGATTGAGGGGTATGATCTGAACTAAGTGGCAGGTGGCTAAAATAAATAAATAATCCCAGAAGGAAATCTAATATCTCTGCCTATAGCATAGTTTTAATTTTCTGACCCTCTAGTTTGAAAGAAATGAACTACTCCAGGGAGAGCTCTCATTCATTCCAGTGTGAACAGACACAGACACACAGACACACACACACACACACACACACACACACACACACACACACACACACACACACACACACACACACGAATGAGACCCATTCATTATGAAAACACCTGGTAATGAAGAGAAGCCTCTCATGCTAACAGGGACACACTCAATCTATGCCCATTACTTATCATGTCATGGACATGCACACTGTGAAAAGTACAGTTGTGTACACTTACCATAAATGTAGATGTACGAGTGTATTCACTGTTGCAGTCATTACATTTGGGTTATCTGCTTGCAGGTAGCCCTCAGCCAACCTGATTATCAAAGTCTTGGGTCCTGCATCGGTTTCTGTCTCTTCTTCCATTACGTCAGGTAGTCAGGGGTATAGAGCATGCAGCTGACTCCATTACATCAGTTTTTCTTGCCCCAGATGTCAGGTGCCCCCATAATGGGTAGCAATTATATACAAGGTTACACCAACAACAAAAAGCAAATACACCAGAAAGCTTAAATACAGTGAACAAGAAGAGAGGTATAGCCAATAGAAGTCAGGGGGCTGGAGGGAGGGTAACCAGGACTGCAACAGTGAATACACTCGAACATCTACATTTATGGTAAGTGTACACAGCTGTATTATGTTCTTCATGTTTCACTGTTGCAGTCATTACATTTGGGTAGATTCCCAAAGCTAAGGAAGGGAGGATGCTATTAGAGAGCATTAGGACCAGCTATTAGGCCCTGCAAGACTGCAGTGGCAAAACCAGCTCTGGATTTATAAAAAATAGGCAAGTGATAATGCTTGGTGAAGGTATGAACAGAACTCCAGGTAGCAGCTTCTAGTATGTCCCTGGTAGGTACACCTCTGAGAAAGGCTGTTGAAGTAGATGCAGCCCTGATGGAATGTGATCGTATCCCCTGTGGGGTAGGTTTTCCATGGTGCATATATCAGAAATGAATGCAATGGCCTATCCACTTAGAAATGGTTTGCTTTGAAATGGCCTTCCCCTCTGCCCCTGCAGCAAAGGCAACTAGCAGCTGTTCAGTTTTCCTGAGAGGCTTCATCCTATTCAAATAAAATCTAAGTTGTCTGTGCACGTCCAGAGTGCAGTATTCATTCTCCTTTGTTCTGTGGATTAGAAAAGAAGGTTGGCAAATGAATGGACTGATTAAGGGCCACATTGGATACCACTTTGGGCATAAAGGAAGGATTGGTCCTGAGGGAGACCGTGTCTGCATGGAAGATGATGAAGGGCTCCACTGCCATGAGGACCTGTAATTCAGACACTCTTCTTGCTGAAGTGATGGCTAGAAGGAAGGCTGTTTTCCAAGAAAGGAATTTCAACTCTGCAGTTGCAGCTGGCTCCAATACAAAGTTAAGGTCCCAAGCTGGAGTAGGGGCTCTCCTGGGTGGTCTTAAATTTTTGGCCCCTCTGAGGAACTGCTTCAGCAGGGGGGTGAGAGAAGAGGGTTGGCTCCGTATTATACTGTGCTGAAATGGCTGAGGCATGAATTTTACTAGAAGAGAAGGAAAGGCCCTTGTGGAGCATCTCGGTTAAGTATTGACAAATATGTGGTAAGTTGTGCACTGTTGTGCCCATCCCCTGAGTTTGGATCCAAGAACAGTATATTTTCCACTTTTCAGAATAGGATTTTCTAGTACTAGGCCTCCTTGCCTCCAGAATGACATCCAGCACTTGCTTACTGAGGGATGGTAATGGAGAGCTCAGGTAATTTGCCTGGCTGCAAAGTTCAGGGTTTGAAGCTGGGGGTGCAGAATCTGGCCCTCCTGCTGGGACAACAGGGAAGGGGTCTGAGGCAGGAGCCATGGTTCCAGCAGTGACGCACTGTGCAAGAGAGGGTACCAGTGTTGGCCAGTCTGGTGCAATGAGTATTGTCCTTGGTTTGTCCTATTTGATCTTTAGTAGAACTTTCAAAAGGAGAGGCAGAGGGGGAAAGGCATAAACTGAGAGGCTTTCCCAGGTGAAGGACAGGGCATTCAATTTCTAAGCTTCTCTGTGGGGAGTCCTTGTGCAGAATTTGTCCAATTGGTAGTTTTGAGGGGAGGCAAACAGGTCTGTTTCTGGCTTCCCCCATTTGTTTCTCAACATGTTGAATATCATTGGTTCCAGTTTCCACTCATGTGGGTCCATGAGATTTCTGCTTAGGTCATCTGCCAGTGAATTTAGTTTGCCTGGTAGGAATTGAGCTTGTAGGTGCACTTGGTAGCTCAAGGCTGTGTTCCACAGACCCATGGCTTATCTGCAGAGAGGGTATGAGTGGGTTCCACCCTGCTTGTTTATGTACCACATAACAGTGGTGATGTCTGTCTTTACCAATAATCATCCTGGAAGAATGTGATCCTTGAAGGCTGTCAGAGAATTCTGTACAACTAACATTTCTTTTTGACTGATATGCAGGTGCATTTGACTCGGGTTCCATTTGCCCTGAATGCACTGCCCTGCCAAGCGAGCCCCCCATGCATAGTCTGATGCGTCTGTTGTTAGGGTTTGGGTGGCAGGGGGTAGAGTGAATGGCAGCCCCTTGTTGTGGTAGCAGGCCTCTGCCCACCAAAGGAACTGTGTCTTTATACAAGGAATGATAGGAATTATTGATTCCAGGTCCTGAGAATGTTCACATCATAGGTTTTTTAGATACTATTGTAGTTTCCTCATATGCAGTCTTGCATATGGAATTAGTAGGATGCAAGAGGCCATGAACCCCCCAGGGCTTGCAGTATTTTCCTTGCAGATAGCTGGGTCTTTGTGGCCAGTAGTTTGAAGTAGGCTGTCAAATAAACTTGTTTCTCTGGTGTGAGGTAGGCCATCTGGGAAGTTGTGTTCAAGCTTGCTCCCAGGAATACAACTTGTTGTCAGGGTACTAGATGAGATTTCTTTTTGTTTATGGTGTACCTCAGTGAGGTTAGCAGTTTTTTTACAAATGCCAGATGATTTAATAATATGTCCAGGCTTTCTGCCTGAATTAGACATTCGTCCAGGTATGGGTATATTTGAATATTTCTTTGCCTGCAGAATGGAATGACTGGCGATAGGCATTTTGTGAATACCCTGAACACAATAGATAAGCCAAAGGGCAGTGCAGAGAACTGATAGTGCATGTAGCCTGCTCTGAAGCGTAGGTATTTTCTGCAAGATTCCCTTATTGGAATGTGCAGGTAAGCTTCCTTTAAGTCCAATGTTGCCATCCAGGCATTTTTGCTAGCATGGGAAGCAGCTGATGAAGAGTTAGCATTTTGAATTTTGGGATTACCAAAAAAGTGTTTAGAATGGACAGGTCCAAGATAGGATGCCAGGAGTTGTCTTTTCTGTGTACCAGGAAAAGTCTGGAGTAAAAACCTTGTCCCCATTCCTCTGCTGGGACAAGTTGAATAGCCCTGATACTTAGAAGAGAGAGAACCTGCTGTTGAGCCTCTGCCCACTGATTTGGGGGTAGGTCTGGCCAACCGATTGGGGTTGGTAAGGTGTGGAAGTGGAATCTGTATCCATGGGAAACTATATTTAAAACCCATTTGTCTTAGGTAATGAGTTCCCAGGTTTTGGCATGCAGGGCGATCTTTCCCCCTAAAGAAGCAGTCAATTGAGCAGGGCTTGGAAGGTTTAAGTTTAAGTCAATGTGACAGTTTACCATAGGGGGGGGTGTCTTACTACTTCCAGCTTTGGAAGTGGGAGCCCCCCACTGCTTAGGCCTGTGAGTACCTTGAGACTGTAGCCTAGGTGGTCTGTTGTTCCTAGGTTTGGACTGAGAAGGCCTGGAAGAGACAGGAAAGGACCAATTCTTAGAAGGCTAATGCCTACTAAATCTGGGAGGCTGTACTTGCAGGAAATCTTTAACAGTTTGCATAGATTTAGCTTTTTCCTTCATCTTTTTCAAGTACCTCTTCTGTTTTGTTGCCAAACAGGTGGTCTTGGTTTAAGGGAGCATCCAGTAATTTAGCTTTAACATGATCTGGCAAGGTTTGTGCCTTAAGCCAAGCATGCCTTCTAAGAACAGACCCAATGACAGCAGCCCTACAAGATGCCTCTAAGGAGTCAAAACCACATTGCAAAGTATGTTTACAAACTTGTTCAGCAGAATTCATTAAATCCTGTAATTCTTTATTTTCAGCACAGTCAGGAATCAACATCATTTTCTGTTTAAGTAATCCAATAATATGCTGCTGATACTTTAACATATGAAACTGGCAGTTTAAGGCCCTAATGGCCAAAGTAGCAGAAGTGTATACCTTCTTACCCCATCTGTCCAGGGCCCTGGAATCTCTATCAGAGGGGGTAGGGGTTTTGGCAGTAGTAGTCTTAATGCCTTTGGGTCCCTGTGAAATGGTCTCTGGGTCCGCAGTAGGATTCTTAAAGAAGAACCTGTGAGAGTCAGGTACTCTGTAATACCTGTCAGGTTTCCTGGGAGCCGGAGGTAAAGTGTCTGGGGCCAGGCTAGATTCCAAGAAGGCATCATCTACAATGTCCGATACAGGAGGGACAGCTAAAGGCCTGTGTTGAGGTAGGAGTAAGAATTCCCTAAGCCTCTTTTTGGAGTCAGAGAAATCCTGGCTTTCCCAGTGGAAATGCTCCCTAAGAGAGTGCAAAGTTTCACCAAAAGAAAAATCGTCTGGAGAGGAAGCAGAGGGAATGGAGTCTTCTGCATCATAATCCTCACAGGTAGATAAGGGGGAATCCTAGTCATCAGAAGAAACAGAAATTTCAGAATCCTGAGCAGAAGAATCAGAAGGAAAATCAGTTCTAGGCCTCTTAGAGGGTAAAGGCTGGCTTCCCCTGAGTAGAGTAATAAGGTCTTCAGCCATTCTTATCATTTGTTTTTTAGGCATATGTGCCTGACCATGCACTTTGGACGTCAGTTTTCTAGGTGTGGATCGAGTTTTAGGCCTTGAAGAAGAAGATGGTGTTGGTTTGATATGCAAGTCAGTAGGCCTAAATACACTGTCAGAAGCCGGTGCCTGCACAGTGGCTCCAGACCCATCCAAGGTAGAGACATCCACAGGTTCCATAGTCGAAGAAGCATCTCGCAGCATACCAGACTCCGAATGGGTCTCAATAGAGGCCTGCGAATCTGAAGTAGTAGTTATCAGGGGCTGCGAAAGCACCTCACTGCGTACCGGTGAACTGGTGACTAGCTTAATGGAAGTGTAGTCGGCAGCTTTGGACCTATGCGGTCTGTCTCTGTCTTTATCTTTACGTTTTTTCGGAATGTCGGTAGTCGGATGGCTTACCGAAGACATTTCTGAATAATTAAAATGAGTACCAAAATAGTTTGATGCAAAAATTAACAAACGATGAATAGTTCGAGGATCGAATAAGGCACAAAACTGACAACGAGGGACGTCGTGGTCTGGGCCTAAGCAAGGAATGCAGTACAAATGAAAATCTTTATGAGGTATTTGCTTTCCACAAGTAATACAATTGTTAACTTTTACTGACATTGGTTTAGAGCAAGAAAAAGGATCTCCAGCGGGGTACTAAGCTTTTTTGAAGACTTCGGCTCTAAAACTTGAAAACGAAAATTTCAGGAGTCGGCCGACCGGCACTTGCGAACTGCTTCTGCTTTGGGGACCACACGGCAAGAAAGACTGATGTAATGGTGTCGGCTGCATGCTTTATACCCCTGACTACCTGACGTCATGGAAGAAGAGACAGCAACCAATGCAGGACCCAAGACTTTGATAATCAGGCCGGCTGAGGGCTACCTGCAAGCAGATAACCCAAATGTAATGACTGTAACAGTGAAACACGAAGAACATCTGGTGCAGCTTAAAACAAAAACTCATCCCTGACCAGATTATAGCAATCTTATTACCCAGCTCTCGCTGTTTGGTGCATTACAACCCCCCCCCCCCCGGAGTAAACTGGGAGAAAAGGATGGAGGCTTAATGGCTACTAAGGGGTAACACATAGTGTGGTGTATGCTTATGATTCCAAACTCCATAAGATGTGCTTGTCCCTAAATTATAACAAAGTTTTGTGCCTGCAAGATCATAAAATCACTTTTACTTATGTATAGCATATTTTTATTCTGTAACTGACTTCTTTATTATAATTTAAATTCTGCACATGAATTAAAAGACTACATGCTTTAAGGTAAAATTACAGTCTATTACATTTATTAATATCCATCTGTTTTCTCATTGCTGTTTGCTCTTACTGGCTGCCTCTACATTGGAATCCATTTTGCCAGACCTGCTAATATAGCACTAATTCCTACCATACCTAATAGAGCCCACTTTGACTTAAGTTACCATTGCAAACTGCTTAAACTAACAGTCCAGCTGCCCATTCATTATCCTGCCAAATGATTCATAAATAAATCTTCAGACTACAGTCCTTTTACAGAGAGCTACATGTTTCAATGTTGGCACAACTCAGCAGTATGTTTGCAAACTGGGGGGAAGTGAATACAGCACAGTGTGGAGGGTGAACAACCTTCTACAAAGGAATGGCTTTTTCTCCATGTTTATTTAGTATGTATCACTGGTATGGTGGGCACCAGGACAAGGAGGCAGGACTGCTTGCTGGCAGTAACATCAAGCAGGACACTGAGACAGGGTAGCTTACTGGCCATAGGGGCTGGCATAATGGTTAAGGTGTTCACCTTACAGACACAAGGTGCAGGGTTTGATTCTCACATGGGGTAATTGGCTAAGCTTAAAATAACCCACAGCGGCAGTTAGCCTAGTACTAAGCTATGAACCTATAACACCATTAATGGAAAGTCAAAGCAGAGCCTTCTGATGCTACTCACTTTAAGATGCTGGAAGAACTGAAGGACAGTATTCCATTTTCAAAACTGAAAAGGAAAATTAAATTACTTTTGGTTTAAATATAATAAAATGGTTATATGGTGATCATTATTTATCAGGCTATTGATTTATACTTAGTAATATGAGTATTTTTTCATGAACAGAAATGATAGGAATTATAAAGATGATTGTTACTTCTCATTTCAGGACATTAAATTGATTTTGCTGTTATGCTTCAGTGGAACTGGCAGGATAAACAGGATAAAAGTAGATTCTAAATGTGGAATATCAAAATTAAAGGAAAAGAAAAAGTGATTTGTTTTAAAATGCCATGTTATGCGAAAAACATATTTACACATATTTAGGCAGTACATGTTTTAATTTTTAGTGGTTATCCCCACAAAAGTGGAAAAAAGTGTACTTAATTATTAACAAAAACAAAAGAATCATTTGATTTGCTTCAGTATTACTTGGAAAATGAGTGTAAGTATTAAAAAACTGTTGCAAGTTATTAAACACTGTTATTAGTCATTAATATAAATGTTCATTTAAAACACTGGGCCAGATTCCAAAAGAGATGCCCTCAGTGTAAGTCTGTCCTGAGTCTGAAAGACCTGCTCTCAGTGTAAGTGACTTACCTCAGTGCAAGCTCTATCTATTAAACAGGCTTACTATTTGGGCCAGATTCCAAAACAACTGCTGTCAGCCTGCTCTCAGTGTAAGTGGTCACTCACCCAAAGAGCAAGTCATGGAATCAGAGCTATTTTTCTCCTATCTTTGGTGAATAAGTTGAGAACATAGACTTTAACAGTGGTAGTTTGAGGAATGTAAACTAACAGCATAATTTCATTGGAATTGTGAATTTAGTTGATCTCTCCAGTAGATACAGTTATCAAGATAAAACATCTCTATCATTTATATTATATTACTACAATACTTAATCAGAATTACAGTGTTCCAAATTATGACTACAATGCAAATCACAAAATGGTGTTTATTTGCATATATACTGGTAATTTTCTCATTGTTTTTCTGTTGAACTAAAAGAGCTGAAATGTTATCTAATATATTAATAATACAGACAATGCTAAGATCTTCTTTGTACCACAGCAGGCTAAAAGTTCTTATTTTCATCAATAGCATAGAAATTCATCATAGTCATCTACTTAAATACAAATCTAGAATATTGGAATCACATAACTCTGCAGTATATTAAATCAAATACCCATGGGTCTTGTTTTAATGGATAAAATTACTTAAAAAAATCTGAACTCATAAAATACATATCTTTTTGTGAAAGAGAAAGAAGTGAGGTGCAATGTTTGAGGGAATGGATTTTGGCACAAATGTTTTCTGTTATCCCCTTTCTTCTTTTTGAAACTTAGGCACTTTATAATGCAAGTTGTCGAACTAGGTACATATAAGTGTGATTAAACTCTAGTAACAAAGACCTTCAAAAGTTGTGGTTACGGGGCATGGCCAAGATGAGCACAGAGTAGCAGCTTTTCTTATCAGCTCTGCCTTTACAGAACTTTATTGACAGGAAATATTGATTTAAACTTCCATAATAATAGTTTTTTTTTATTTTAATTAATTCTTTAAAATATATATAGTATATAAAAAATTTCAAGTAGATTTTAAGTTTTCCTGTCAAAGTTACACTTGGAAGTACTACAGTAAAAGAACAGGATGAGCTTCACTAAATCTTCTCATGAAGAGACAACTATCAAAAAAGAACTACAGTCATTACTAACTACTATTCAAGAACTAAATGTCAAAATAGACAAAACAGATATAAAAATTGACAATTTCAAAGAAAAGTGTTCTCACCAAATGGACATTCTACATGAAGATTTATTGCAACAAAGGAAGCAGATTTCAGAAATGGAAACTGCATTGAGTGATATGGATAACAGAATTCAGGAGAGTGAACATAATGTTGAGTTCCTGTTAAAGCAAAATTCTCTTCTTCAGACAAAGGTTGATGACCTTGAGAACAGGTCCCGTAGGAATAATGTGAGAATTTTTGGCTTACTGGATAACATAGAGGGAAATAATATGGAAAAATGTTTATCCTCCTGGTTGCCTGAAGTACTTGAACTGCTGGAGGCTCTTTCATATGGTATTGAAAGAGCCCATAGATCAATGGTGACATCTAAAAACACCAAGAGTAATTATACTAAATCTGTTATTGTAAAGTTTCTATCAGCCCATGATAAGGAAATGGTACTAAAGACTGTGTGGGCAAAATCCCCAATCAAACTGAAGGACAATAGTATATGCTTTGATAATGACTATTCTTCTTCAGTATTATCAAAAAGGAATTTTTTTTGCCTTTAGTCAGAGAACTAAAAAAGAATAAAATAAAAACCCATTTGCTTTTTCCTGCAAGACTGAAAATATTTTATCAAGATGGTATTAAAATTTTTGATGACCTAGACAATGCAATAACTTATAGAAAATCTAATAACATACTGGAAAAGTAGATAAAATGGAGTGGGCCAGTCCTAGTCTTAAAAGAAATGCTGAGAACAACACTTGGAAAACATTTGACCCTAAAAACAAAATCAAAAGATGAATCATAACAAGTACATATTTGCACTTGATTCACTCAGTTGGGGAAATGAAACCGGACATCCAGGTGAGCTTTTGGTATTATATTTAATATAATGTAAATTGGTTAACTAAATAGTTGTTTATTTTGTTTTGTAGAATAGTCATTTGTTGGGATTTTTTTTTTCATTTGTACCATTTGTTTAAGAGTAATTATCTTGATGTTTATTGGTTTGATTCCCATGGATGCAGTGATTCTCCTGTCTCAGATATCTATGCTTCCGGATGTCTTGTAGTGGTGCTTATCATTAGGGGGTGTATTTGTTTATCTTGATTTTGGTTCTTACAGTGGTTGGAAAATTTTTATTTAGTTATAATTGCTGTATTTGTATTTTAGTTGATTTATGGTTAATTGTTTGATAAAGGAATCTTGCATGATGGCCCAATGTATAGTTGCAGAATTGCTGTGCTAGTGATGGTACTTCTGACCCGGGATGTGAGTGGTAGTGTGGCTGGAGTAATGGTATGGCTTCATTGTCATTTCCGAGTTGTTGGTGTGTTTATTTGGAGGCTCTGGCTTGGTGCTCTAGCACTGTAGAGACATGTGTGGTGTTGTTTGTGTTAATTGTATGTTTTGATGCCTTTGTGCTTTGGTCGTAGATTAACCAGAGAGTCTGGTTGATAGTGTGGCGAAGCTTTGCTTGATAGCTGTCATTGCTTCGTGTTGTGTATGCAAGTTTTTTTTTTCTCTTTCTCATCTCTCTCGGTATAGAGGGAGTCTCGAGACATTGCCTTATATGTAGTTAAGTAATGTTTTACTTACTATTTCCCGCCAGAACTTTGAAAGCTTTATCTTCATGATGAGCTTGAGACAGTGGTATCCATCGTGGCTGGAAAGCTCAGAGCTTTCTTAAAACGTCATCATGAAAGCGTTGGAAGTAAATTGATCTTCTGATCCTCACCGGGAAGCTACTGAATCAAATTTGTTTCTTCATACAGCATACGGAAAGAAGATATAACTAGATTGCTACTTTCAATTTACTGTAAGACATTATATGCAATAATTTCTTAAATAAATAGGGATTATACTACTCATGTAGCCTAAATACTTTTTCTGATCATCATAGGTATTCTTGAGCCTTATGTATTTATATACGAATAGTATTCTCATAAAATATTTGCTTTATGTATGACAAGGGTGCTGATATCTTGATGAGTAATACTAGTTGTGATTTGTGCATTTTTGGAAGATTTAATAACGCTACAAGCTGTTTATATACTTGTTTATATACTTGTGTGTACATTTTTTATAACTATTGACTTGCTGAGAACATATTCATGAAGCATTTAACAAAATGTTAAATGTACAGATGTATATAACAGGTTATCTCAGTTATTTTATGAATGCATTTGTGTAATAGGCTGATAGGGATGTACCACATAGGCAGCAATAATATTGCAAGGACAGGTGCATTAAAATAGTTAGATCTGTTTATCATTAGAAAATGTGACATTTTCATCTTTTGTTTTGTTAATGAAATAGCTTTTCAAAACTAAAAGATAGTATAAGCTATAATTGAATAATAAAAAGCTCATTATATTTAAATAAGGCATTTATATAGTTTACAGGAGCTATTTAAACACCTTGCTTCTTTGAACTAATATGACCTTTTTACTAGTTTTCAGTATGGTGATGGACGCTTTGAGGTAACTCAAATTAATGCAATGAATGGAAGATCAGACTTTTAAGTTTTATTAGTCACTCTTCTATGACAGACTGCACCGGGGTGTTTGGTTATAAGAAAACTAGGAGGATGTTGTTGGTTTTACTTCTTGATGAGTAATCACTATATTTGGTTTCTGGCAAGGAAATGCAGTGTTCATTTCTTTCAGAACAATCAGTATGTTAGTTGATTGTTAGTAAAATCACTTTTATTAGCATCTTATTTATTAGCTGCCAATGTTAGTGGTTATTGAAGGCCGTTTGGTGATTCATTTACAACTATGTTTCATTTAGCTGATCACCTATGGCAGTACTATAGATCACACTTCAGCCTTTATTAGCCATATTTTGGTAATAAGAGAATGCCATAGTCTCTTTTTAAGGTTCTATCAAATGTGATTACTTTAAAACAGAAGAGTGAACTAATAGTTCATAGTAGTTTTTAATAACCTACTAACTAATGTAAGAAAATTCTGTACTTTATTCCTAAGATGTAGCTGTCATCAATTTACTAATCGACACAACATTATATCTATATATTTGGTTCATACAAAAAATTGTTTATGATATTGATGAGAAGCCTTATTTTTATAATTATGACTATAGACATTTAGGCAGGTGCAGATTGGATGCTGCTTTTGATAGGAGGTCGATTCGAGTGACTGATGTCATTCGAGTTAGGAGTTTTAAACTCCAGAGAGGTCTGGGTTGGTTATTTTGTTTCATGTTTATGTTATAAATATTTTCAGACATTCATATCTTATGTAGCAGGAAACAACCTTAATTTTAAGACTATGATAATCTTACACTATGTTTGTTCTAATGATCATAATAGTATTCCTATTAGATATATTCTTGTGTATTTGTTAGATCAGTATGTTTATATTTACATCATTTAATTTTCAATGACTACACTAAAAGGTATATCAGTTAACATTAATGGTTTAAATAATCCTAATAAAAGGAGGAATTTAACTAGATATCTTAAGTTACATAAATCCCAGTTAGTATTTTTACAAGAAACTCACTTAACAACAGAGGATATATTTAGACTTGAATCTAAAACATATAAGATTTTAGTAAGTTCTGAACATGCTAAGAAAAAGAGAGGAGTAGCTATCCTATGGAACAGCATAATGCCCTTTCCTAAAATAATAGATACATATAAGGATAATAAAGGAATGTTTTGTGCAGTCACCATAGAAATAAACAGTAAATTTTTCACATTGATTAACATATATTGGATCCCAGGGATAGGGATTAACACAGTGAAACAACATCTAGATCAAATTGTACTATTCTCTAAAGGGAACATTATTTTGGCAGGAGATTTCAATTGCATTTTATATTACAAAGATTCTAGTACTAATGGAAAGAGAAGAATATCTACATCATCTAAATTATTAAAAGACTTTTCAGATACTTATTTTTTGAAATATATAAATTATTTTGCAGATACTACTTCTTTGTTTTACACCTTTTTTTCTCATAGACATAACTCATACTCGAGGATAGATAGAGTTTTTATTTCTAATAATTTAACAGATTCCTTAAACAAATCAGCAGTGATTTCATGTCCTTTATCAGATCATAATTCTATAATTTTTGAAGTGGTAGTCAATCCAAATTTTAATAGTCATATAAAAAGGATCCCAGCTTATATTACAAAATTAAAAGATTTTAATGATTTCATTTCTAAAGAAGTACAGAATTTTTTAGAACTTAACAATACTAATGATATATCAGAAATTTACATATGGGATGCCCTAAAAGCTTATCTATATGGTAGGATATTGAATTGGTACAACAAAAAAAGAAAGCTTGGGATAAAGAGCTGCAAGATATACAATGTAAATTTGACACTTTAAAACTTAGTAATATGGGTGATAAAGATATATCAGAAATATCTAGAAATATTAAAACATAAAACTATGATCAATATAGAAAAATTCAAGTTTATAAATTTCTCTTCTAACCCTAAATCCTTAAAAATTCTTGCTAATAAAATGAAAAGATTAAATAGATTTAATCATATTAATGAAATATTCTCCCCTAAAAAAGGAAAAAATTGTATCGGAAATTCATAATATATTAACTGAATTTAGAGAGTTTTTTATAAACATCAACCAAACAACTACTGAAATTAACTCTAAAGAGGAAATAAAAACATTCATTAATAAATACACTAAAATAAGACTTTCAGAGGAACAAGGGATTTCAATTGATAAACAAATATCTTTCAAAGAACTTCATACTCACATTACCAAATTAAAGCAAAATAAAGCACAAGGTAATGACGGCATCATTCCTGAAATTTATAAATTACTACCTATAAATGCTCTAAAATTGCTTTATAAAGCATTTAACCTTGTTCAGGACAAAAACATAATTCCACCTTCTTGGAAATACACTTTTATTTCTCCTATTTTAAAATCTAACACAGATCCCTCTAGGTGTACCTCCTATAAACCCATCTCCCTATTAAACACTGATTATAAAATATTTATGTCCATTTATGCAGAAAGGCTTAAAACCCTTTTACCCAACTTAGTTGATAGTGATCAAACGGGGTTTATAATAAAGAGAACTTCATATGATAACATTAAAAGAATATTAACTTTAAATGATTCGGTGAAAAATCTTAAAACAAATTTAACCCTAGTTAGTTTAGATATAAATTGTGCCTTCGACTCAGTTACATGGGAATATATGTTCACTCTATTAAAGAAATTGAATGTATCCAATAATTTTATCAGTCTTATCACTCTGTTATATGAAGGTAGCCACGCTTATGTTAAAATGGTACTAGTATATCTCAAAATATACCAATAGTAAAAGGTACTAAGCAAGGGTGTCCTTTATCCCCTCTTTTATTTTGATTAGTTATGGAACCATGGGCAAATTTAATAAGACATGATACAGATATTGAAGGATACAAATTAAACCCCACTATATCATCTATAAGACAGATGCTTGCAGATGACATATTGATTACTCTTGGGAGTAGAATGGAATCTATACAAAAACTTTTTAAAAACATGGAATATTTTCAAAAAAAGTCCGGCCTTACTTTTAATAATAATAAAACACAAATTCTTTTAACATGTTCAAAAAATACAATATACCTGATGAATATAATGAATATATAGCTCAGTCTCAACAAATAGCATATTTAGGTATAATTATTGCTAACAATATTAAAGATACCATTCAAATAAATTAAAATAAAAGTCTATTACAGATAGAAAATTTAATAAATAAATGGAACAAATCGCCCTTTTCTATGGACGATAACCTTTTAATAATAAAGATGATCCTTTTCCCCAAAATCTTATATATAATTCAATCTTTATCTTTACTTCCTTCTTACCAAATAATTAAAAAATGTAATTCAATGATTCAGAAATTTTTGTGGTTATCAAATAAGCCAAGGATTGCATTAACATACCATATGTTGTTGTGTCTTTTGGCTTTTCCCGGTTAGGGGTCACCACAGCGGAACTCTGGTCCACTAATGATTGGCAGTAGATTTTTACTTGGAATAATGGGGGTATAGCCTTACCAAATTTAGAAATGTATTCAAATTCATCAGTATTCAATACAATCTCTTGTCTCATTGATGTGGAATACACTGCTAAGTGGAAAGAGTTTATAGAGTATTGTCACAAAATACCAAAGATATAAACAGTTCCTATAAGCTAAATATAATTAATAATCCATTTATTTGGAGGTTAAAAGATTATATTTCTGAATTTTCTTCTCTGAGTTTTAACTCTAAGTATATAGTTTTTCTCTTAAAATCATTTAAAATTATATATTTAAATATAATATCTATAAGGATTGACTTTTTTACTCTTCCCTATAGCCTACGCACACAGATCTATTTTCTCTTCAGATTATACAAAAATGTCTATATTTCAGCAAAAGCATTTAATATTTTGGCACCAAATGATGATAAATAATGAGATAAAATCCAATAGTTTACTCTTGGAAGAGTATAAACTTGATACATGTTTATGGTTAGAGCTTCAAGAAGCTCGACAATATGTATTAAATAAATTGGATTCTATGTCTCCTATAATTAGGAAAAAAATTCCCAAGCTAATACAACATATGATTTTATAAGTTTTGCATAAATCTCCTGCTAATAACAAGTTATCAAACATTTATAGGGCAATCAATTAAATGTGATTTAGATACACATTCAGATAATTATTGGAAATATTTTTCTTTAATTAATAATAATCCCCCTTCTGAGAAAGACAAATTGAATATTTTACAATCAGCAAGTATGACTACTTCTTTAAAATGGAAATTATTCACATGGAGATTTTTAAATAGATCATTTATCACTCCTCATAATATAAGTATATTTTCTAAAAAGAATATAGCATGTTGGAGATGTAATATTGAATTGAATGCTAACTGGTCTCATATGTTTTATAATTGCATATATTTAAGAAAATTTTGGGATGATATCAATAATTTGTTGCAAACAATTTTTTACTAATAATTTCTTTATATCTAAATCATTTGTTTTATTTAATACTCCTGTTACTGATTGTGTAAAAGAGAATAAGTACCCATTGGTTTGGTCTATACTATCTAGAGCTAGAAAAACACTAAGAATTGGAAATCTAGTATAGCACCTACATTTTTGGAATTTAAAAATATACTCCTTAAAACGTGTAATTTGGAAATGTTAACTATTAAATCTAGATCATCTTGGAATACTACATTACATAATTCATGGAATATCATCTATGAACTTCTAGAAAAATAGTTTATTAATTTATGTAAACAGATGATTTTTCTTAATCCTACAGCTACATTATTTTTTTTTGCATGATGAATGTCTTTGTACATAGTTTAGTTACATTAGTTTATATATTAGAAGTTTTTTTTATTTTTTTTTTTAACTTTAAAGAAAAAATTTTACAATTTCATGGAAATATGCGTTCATTTTAATAATTATTTAATAAAATTATTTGAAAAAAAAGTTGTTGTTACCATTTTTTTGCAGAAGCCAAGCACTCTTGCAGTCCCCCCCCGTCCTTATACCTATAACACTGATATTGCTATATCTTGCAGAAGACAGACTTCTCTGACATACAGCAGTTTTGGAGTTTGTATATATTTCCTAGTAATTGCATTTAAATTCTCAAATTTTTCAATATAACAGTCACAGTTGTCAAACATACAATGGGGTCCTTAAATGTCTCTCACTTAAAACCTATAAGTACGAAGCACAAGCATTTCATTGTGCATTCTCTGTTTTAATTGAAATACCCAACATTTTGGACGGTTTATCTTACAATTACTGTAAACATATTTTAAAAGTTTTGTTTGAAACTTCTGTCACTCAGACACATTACAATTACAAAATCCATTTAAAAAAATTTGTATACAATCAAAAATAGTACTACATTTTTTAATTCTGTAGATTAAAAATAATGACTAATGTGGAGTTTCTAAATGTGGTGTCCATGTATTGACACAATCTTATATATCATGCACTTTCTTCTTCATTTTTTTGGTTTAATTGTAATTCTGTTTTTGTATCATATGTGAACAGAACAGCACTCTAGTTATATTGTTATTTTTGTTCAAATGAAAAAAATAGATTTTAGTCAGTGATTTTAGTGTCACAGCTGAATGACAATCATGACATTCTATGACCTTTTCACATAATAATTATATAGGAACTGGAAGGCAGTTTATGGTGTCTGGATCAGTATACAAATAAATTCCCAAGTGTTTAAACCTGTTGGATTTCTTCACAAAATCCCAGGTTTTGAACTGCACTGTTGAAAACTGTGAGTTGCAAGGAAAACAATTTAATCTTTCTTTCTGCTGAACTTGTAGGTAGACCTCCTGAAATTTTAATGCATGACTGATGAGACTGGGAGGCCTACATCAACAAGATGTCATCAAAAGATATGTCAGTGCTATGGCATAGAGTGTAAAAGCCCTGAGTATGGCCGAGGTCACCTGTTTTGATTAGCAGCTCAGGTGTTTAAGGTGCTGCAAGGGAGGGATGGGGTATACCATCTGAAGAGGGATGACAGTTATTTGGACAATGCCAGTCATGATAATAATGATGATGTTGGCATTCCCCATGATGATAATAATAATGATGTGGACGTTCCCCATGATGATAATAATAGTGATGTGGACATTCCCCATGATGAAATAATGATGATGTTGGCATTCCCCATGATGATAATAATGATGATGTTGGCATTCCCCATAATGATTATAATAATGATGTAGACATTCCCAATGATGATAATAATAATGATGTGGGCATTCCCCATGATGAAATAATGATGATGCTGGTATTACCCATGATGATAATAATGATGATGTTGGCATTCCCCCTAATGATTATAATAATGATGTGGACATTCCCAATGATGATAATAATGATGATGTGGGCATTCCCCATGATGAAATAATGATGATGTTGGCATTCCCCATGATGATAATAATGATGATGTTGGCATTCCCCATAATGATTATAATAATGATGTGGGCATTCCCCATAATGATCATAATAATGATGTAGGCGTTCCCCATAATGAAATAATAATGATGTTAGCATTCCCCATAATGCTTATAATAATGATGTGGGCATTCCCCATGATGAAATAATGATGATGGTGGCATTCCCCATAATGATTATAATAATGATGTGGGCATTCCCCATGATGAAATAATGATGATGTTGGCATTCCCCATAATGATTATAATAATGATGTGGGCATTCCCCATGATGAAATAATGATGATGTTGGCATTCCCCATGATGAAATAATGATGTTGGCATTCCCCATAATGATTATAATAATGATGTGGACATTCCCCATAATGATAATAATGATGATGTTGGTATTCCCCATAATGATTATAATAATGATGTGGACATTCCCAATGATGATAATAATGATGTGGGCATTCCCCATGATGAAATAATGATGATGTTGGCATTCCCCATGATGATAATAATGATGATGTTGGCATTCCCCATAATGATTATAATAATGATGTGGGCATTCCCAATGATGATAATAATGATGAGGTGGGCATTCCACATGATGATGATGATGATGATGATAATGATGATGATGGTAATATCCATTTGTTAATCAGGTTGGTCCACTGGACAGACAGTCCCTTTCCAGGGGTAACCTGGGAGTGACATCTAGTTTAAGTGACTTGCTTATGATCACACACAAGATCACACAAATGGCAAATGAGGTCTAAGTGGATGAAACCCTGAACAATAGTAAGTGTATTTTTTATTTATTTATTTAACATTTGTTTACTGGGAAAGTCTGACTTGGAACAAAGCCAATTTTCAGTGGTGGCCCAAGGAGAAATGCTCCAGATGCATGTCTTTGAAAGTATAGCCAAACCCTGAATGATAGGAAGTATAGCTCACAACCTTAACCTCTTCTCCAACTACCATTTTCCCTGGTAGAGGCTTGGGATGTTAGGAGGACAGGGTCCAAAGAGAAGATTAGTGTGGAGATATGGCTGAGCTACTGAGGAGGAGGAGCAAGATACCACACGTCCCCTCTGCATACCTTTTCTTCCAATGCAACTACACATGCTTTGGGAGTGGGAGTAAATGGAGTATGCCATAAGAGAACTCTCACCAATCAGTTGGAAAGTACCAATTATTTGGATGTTACTATTTTTAAAGATTATCAGAATGAACAATGGGCTAGCAAAATTTACAGAAAACCTGCATACAGCAACAACTTATTACATTTTGAAAGCAACCACCCACTCCATCAAAAAATAGGAATTATCAAAAGCCAATATATTAGAGTGGCCAGAATGTTTTCCTCTTACAACCACTTTGTGGAAGAATGTGAGACACTGTGGCACATGTTACTCAAGAGGGGGTACCCCGAGGACACAGTTGCCATTTTTCAGGATAATATCATGGAGAAAAGAATGAAGGGAGATATAGTACCTCTTATACACCCCACCTCCACTTTGTTCACATGTGCATTTTCTTGGAGAGAAGTGGATGGGCCTATTATGCAAAAAAGCCTTTGTTACAGAGTTTTGCAAAGAGGCCCCTCAGATTAGGGGCATTTTGATCAAAAACTGGCAGATTTTTTTTCATTGTTTAAAGAATTCAGAAACAAAATAGGGAACCATCCAACTGTGATCTTTAGAAGGGGAAAGACCATTAAAAACTATCTTGAGCACACATCTGTCTACTGTGATTATGGACACAGTAACAAAAGTGCCGGCATCTATAAATGTGGCTTTTCCAATTATTGCAATGACATACTGGAAGGTGAAAACCTAGTGTTAAACCAAATGACAATTAGATATAGGAATTTTTGTAACTACAACAGTATGGGGGTGGTTTATGCTGCTGTATGTCAACTGTGCAAAAGTTTTTATGTAGGCAAGACAAAGAGGAAAATCAAAGAGCACATTTATGAACATAAAGCTGATATTAGAAATCTGGATAGTAAAAATGCCCTTGCTAAATACGTTATAGAGTACCCCAGTAACAGTTTTAGATTTTTTGTTTTGGAACATGTGTTGCAAGACCTTAGAGGGGGACCATGGGCAGATAAATTGGAAGAAAGGGAACTGCATTGGCAGTTTAGATTAAATGCTACTAATCCTCCTGGTTTAAATGAAGGGGTGTCTATAGCTTGTGTTTTAAAACTTAAATCTTATACTGTGTAGCCAGGTGCTGTTGTTCTGTGCATTTCAACAGACTCATATATATATATATATATATATATATATATATATATATAAATATATATATATATATATATATATATATATATATATATATATATATATATTAGCTCAATGCCCCCCACCAGGGGCAACAATATCCTAGACCTAGTCATTACCAACATGAGTGACTGATGTTCCACACCTGAAGTCAACTCCTCATTGGTCCGATCCGACCATAAGCTTATCATCCTTGATATCCACATCCCGCCCCAACCCCCAATAAGGAAACCACAGTAAAAAATTTCGCCAAAGCCAATTTCATGCTTCTTAAGACAGAAGTGGTGAACTTCATGACACCCATGCAGATGGACAATACAGTTACAACTGCTGAATCCTACACAAATGAACTCTATAAGCACTTACACGAGTGCATGGATCATGCTATCCCAAACAGAACCAAGACGCTATCCTCCAAAAAAAGGAAGCCAATCTGGTGGTCCCCTGCCATAAACAAACTGTACAACAGAAGGAAGAAACTGTTGCAAAAGAGAGTAAAATCACATGAGTGGAGGAGCTCCCTGGTCAGCTTCAGTAAAAAGCTGAGATCCCTTATAAGATTCTCCAAAGCTAGCTACAAATACAAAATCACCACTAAATCCAAGGACAACCACAAAGCATTCTATAGCTATGTCAAGAATCTAGATGGCAACATGCAGATCTGCTCTGAGTTACAGCACAAAGGCACAAAAATTACAGAACCAACTGATATTGCCAACATCCTGGCAGATAGGTTCAGTGCTAACTTTACCCCCCTCTCGCCACCTAAAGGGCCCATATCTATACAGGAAGAATGCAGAGTCCCTGTAATCACAACTACGC